>NW_022475271.1:89405-89693 GCF_009193585.1 Aspergillus caelatus
GAGCATACCCAGATTGTGCAGATACTGTTGGATAAAGGAGCCGATATCAATACTCTGGGCGGAAAGTATGGAAATGCCCTGCAGGCTGCTGCCTATAGAGGAAATAGCCAGATTGTACAGATACTGTTGGATAATGGAGCCGATATCAACACGCGGGGTGGATGTTTTGGAAATGCCCTGCAGGCTGCTGTCTCCATGGAGCATACCCAGATTGTGCAGATACTGTTGGATAAAGGAGCCGATATCAATACTCTGGGCGGAAAGTATGGAAATGCCCTGCAGGCTGCT